>NC_140587.1:290106634-290141634 GCF_964204655.1 Triturus cristatus | reverse complement strand
CCCCAGTTTCCTTTTCCCTCCCGTCCCTCAGTGACAACACTATTTGAGTGTCGTCAGGATAGGAAGTGAGTTGGAAGCCAAATGATCTTATGACTCCAGCCAGGGGTGCCACATAGATATTAAACAACGTAGGAATGGAATGTCCATGGTTTAGAGGGGTATTGTAGGAAAGTAGGATCTGCTTCTTATGGTTACCCCCACTTTTTGCTTCATGGTACACTGTTTTTGACTAGTCTGACTGAGATCCTGCTTATCAGGACTCCATTCTATCTACTTTCTCCCTAAAATGTTATGTCATGTACTTAGGTGCACTCCAGATTGGATACTGGGGTACCCTTGTCAGTCCCTTGTATATGGTACCCATGTACCCAGGGTATAGGTACCCCAGAGGCCTCCCATGGGCTGAAGCATGTATTATGCCACCCATGAGAGGTTATGCAAAATGGTTCAGTGACTAAATATCGAGGGACAAAATATCGACTACACAAAAAATCGTCACCAAAATATAGAAGGACAGAATATCGACTCCCTATCTACAAACAGGTAAGTACTAAAATATCGATTCCAAAATATAGACTGTCAAAATATAGTTAGCCAAAATATCGAATTTATTAAATGTATTAAAAATAATATAAAATTAATTAAATATTAAAAACAATTAAATAAAACATACATAGTATAATATAAAAAAGCTTAAAATGTAAACATAATATAAGTAATTTACAAAAGTCGAGATTTTGTTGGATACTGAGAGCGTAAAAATTACTATTCCCACTCCAGTGAGTGCAACAGTAGGGAAAGCGTTGGATAGCGTAGGGGTAAAAATTACTATTCCCACTCCAGTGAGTGCAACAGTAGGGAAAACGTTGGATAGCGTAGGGGTAAAAATTACTATTCCAACTCCAAACAGTGCAACAGTAGGGAAAGCGTTGGATAGCGTAGAGGTAAAAAATACTATTCCCACTCCAGAGAGTGCAACAGTAGGGAAAGCGTTGGATAGCGGGAGGGTAAAAATTGCTATTACCACTCCAAAGAGTGCAACAGTAGGGAAAGTGTTGGATAGCGTAGAGGTAAAAATTACTATTCCCCCTCCAGAGAGTGCAACAGTAGGGAAAGCGTTGGATAGCGGGAGGGTAACAATTACTATTCCCACTCCAGAGAGTGCAACACTAGGGAAAGCGTTGGATAGCGCAGGGGTAAAAATTACTATTCCCACTCCAGTGAGTGCAACAGTAGGGAAAGCGTTGGATAGCGGGAGGGTAAAAATTGCTACTCCCACTCCAAAGAGTGCAACAGTAGAGAAAGCGTTGGATAGCAGGAGGGTAAAAATTACTATTCCCACTCCAATGAGTGCACCAGTAGGGAAAGAGTTGGATAGCAGAGGGTAAAAAATACTATTCCCACTCCTGAGAGTGCAAAAGTAGGGAAAGTAATGATTTAAATTTAAAATAAGATTCCATTAATTATCAATACCGATAAAAAGTTAATTAAAAATAATTATCAATTAATAACAATTAATTACCATTTAAAAATATTAATTATCAATTGATAAAAATGTATTACCAATTAATAATAATTAATTACCAATTAAAAATTCATTATCAATTATCAATACACATAAATAAAAAAAAAAATATTTACTTTATTACAATTAATTTACTTCCCACCCAATTCCCCTATAAACCCACAACCCACTCCCAATAATAAAAAATACAATTAACATTATTATCAATTAATCAATTAATAAAAATAATTTAGCAAATAATAAAAATTATTTAGCAATTCATACAAATTATTTACCCATTAATACAAATTAATTACCAATTATTAATTAATTATCAATTAATTATCAATACACATAAATACAAAATTAATTATTTACTTTATTACAATTAATTTACTTCTCACCCCATTGCCCTACAAACCCACAACCCGCTCCTAATAATAACAAATACAATTAACATAATTATCAATTAATATAAATTAATTACCAATTAATAAAAATTAATTACCAATTAATAATTAATTATCAATTAATTAATTATCAAAACATATAAATATAATTAACATTTAATTAACCATAATTAAATTACTTCCCACCCTATTCCCCTATAAACCCACAACCCGCTACGGAATTAAATTAAGCAATAATTAAATTACATAACATTAATTTGTTGAAATAAATTAAACATACATTACAAAAATAATACATCATTTTAACACATATACTACCATACATAACACACAAAAAAAAAAATCGATATTATGGTAATCTATATTTTAAAATTCGATATTATGGTATTCGATATTTTTAAGGTCTATATTTTGGTAATCGATATTTTGTACCCCAATTTCGATATTCTGACCTATCTATATTTTGATGAGTCGATATTCTGTCCACTCTATATTTTAACTTCGATATTCTGGGCAGTCGATATTTTGGAATCGATATTTTGGGTGTTTACCATGCAAAATGGAACTACAGGCCTGCCATTGCAGCCTGTGTAAGATGGTGCATGCACCTCTTACTTTAGATATAGGTTTACTATATCTAAGGGTCACTGCACTTAAAACGTATGTCACCCCTATAGCAGGCCTTAACAATCCTTAAGGTAGGGTTCTTGGTTCTAAGTGAGAGGGTGCCACTGCATGAGCAGGACACCCCTACAGCCTACGGAGTCCATTCTCCCGGGTTGTCAGTGTATCAGCCAAATACGACATATAGATTGACATTATGCGACAGTGTAATGACCAACTCTAAAATGGCTGAAAGTAACCCTATCGTGTTTGGTATCAAACATAGTCGAATCAAACTACCACTCTGGTAAGTGGAGAGGGAGAGAATCACACCCCCACACCGGTAACCGGTGTGGGAGGTATGATTCCACCCCTCAGAAATTAGCTTTGTGAGGTCCCTGGTGTTCCCGGTACCAGCCTTCTAGTCCGTGGGCAGCCCAAAAGGGTTGCTGCCGACTACAGACACATTTCTGCTCTCCTGCTGCTAAGCCAAGCTCGAGCAGGGTAAGCCAGAACAATAGGCATCCTGTCACAGGGAGGTGTGACCACCTCCCAGACAGGATTTAGTGTATTAGGCCGGGGTGGGTGCGCTTGCCTCATGCTGACCGAAAGTCTGCATGAGGTGCACATTTGGTGTCCCTGTGCATAGTCCATTTCAAACCAGTCCTGGAAGCTGTTGGCTCCTGCTCTGGCACGAAACTGGACAAAGGAGATGGGAGTAACGTCCCCACTGTCCAGACCCTCCCCTGGGAGGGTCTCCTGAATCTGTCCAACCCTCTTCAGTGGGTAAAAAAGGGCTTACCTGGCTGTAGGACCTTAGATTCGACGTGGACAAGATTCTGAACCAGAAACCACTGAACTTCGACTGTCTGGACACTCTGGACTTCACTGGACTTCGTTTGGGCCCGACTTCATCTCCCTCTCAGTCTGAAGCATCGTCTGTGCCAATGCACCATACAGGCTCCGTGCAGAATCTGTGGAGCACTTTAATTAGTGGACAACATATACCAGGCCAACTTCTCACAATGGTATGCCAAGCGTCATCAGGTTTACCAATACTTACGGAGGCGAGGGATCACCATTGTGCTACTTCAAGAAACCCATTTGACCACTCAGACTCAATGGGAAAGCGTTGGAGGGGTACGATAGTGGGGACCACATGCTCAGGATATGCAAGAGGGGCTCTGATATGGGTGGTGCCCGGGACTCCATTAGAGGTCCTTCACACTTGTACTGACTTGAACGTTCACTTCGCGATATTATAGGGGGCTCTGGATGGCCAACCGATTTCGCTGATCTCACTATATGCTCCTAACTTCGGCCAAGCCCAATTCCTATAATCAATGACACCAGCACTACTTCATGACTCCTTGGTGCCAACATATTGATGAGGGGACTTTAACTGCACTTCAGACTTAGAAATGGATCACTCACGCCCTCCATTCCCGGGCGCTTAATCTATTTCTTTACCACAACACTTGCAGACATGGGCCATCACGTTACACTTACAGGGAGCATGGCGCGGCTTACACCCTATTCACAGGGAGTACTTCCATTACTCAGGGCTACATGATCTACACACGAGAATAGACCTGGTATACTGCTCCCACAAGGCTCTGCCTAGGGTATCCCTTGCAGAATGCCTCGCCGGTACACTGTCAGACCACAACCCCCTACAATTAAGGCTGTCATGGAGAACAACTAGACCTAGCATCCCGACTTGGTGCTTTCTCCTAGAGGCACTTTAAGATGCCCCGCTGATCGCCTCCTTAACACAATCAATCACAACATATTTCCAGGATAATGAGGACACCGCATCCAATGCCGGTTTAGAATGGGACACTTTTAAAGTGGTCATGCATGGACATATGATAAAAGCAGTGTATGGGGCACACATGACCCTTAACAAGGAACTAGTAGGTCTTGAAGCAGGGATGCAGCGGTGCGAGCGCCAGCTGCCCATTGGCTAACAGATAATGCCAACATTGGCTCAATCCAGACGGTCGCACAAGGAGATGCTAGATAGACTATGTGCCCTAGACTACAAGAAATATCAAGCCAGAAAACATGCAGAAGGGGACAGGGCGGGCAGGACGCTAGCTTGGCTACTGAAGACAGACTCGTCCCAAATACCTATAACCGCCATTCACAATTTAGAAGGCCACCTGGTTAACACACAGGCTGAGATCAATCTAGCCTTCTGTTAATATTACACCTTCCTATACAGCACCCCCTGTCTTCGGACATGACAGAGCTACAGCTCTGTCATGTTGTAAGACCAGACCCTCAGATTCTCCACAAGCAATATACAACATTAGAAATAATCTGCCATCTCAGACACTGAGATAACAGAGGTTATACAGGAATTGGCAGGGAGGAAAACTCCGGGGACAGATGCCTGGCCCCTGGAATTCTATGCCTCATTCAGCACGCAACTGGTTCCTCGCCACCAACGGGTTTACATAGATGCTTACGATCAAGCATACTGCTGCCCTCACTAAGAGAGGCCGTACTAGTAGTGCTCCTAAAGCCAGACAGAGACCTGCTGCAGATGGGGTCATACCGCCCCCTATCTCTTTTAAACATAGATAAAAAAAATACTGGGCAGGGTACTAGCCAGTAGGTTAATAGAAGTCACACAGCTACTAGTGCACCCAGACCGAAATGGCACCAGCCTCAACTTATGTTGACTCTTCCATCTACTAGAATGGGCATGTATAACAGGGGAATCAACATATATTGCCTCTCTAGCCATAAGGCATTCGATACCCTGGAATGAGAATATCTAAGAGTGGCACTGGCAGGATATGGCATAGGTCCTAAGTTTTTGCAACGGATCAAATTATTATACAGCGCACCAGAGGCGCGAGTCAAGACAGGCAGCCTTATGTCGGACTCTTTCAATATCGAATGAGGTACCAGACAGGGGTGCTATCATCTAATATTTTTGCTCCGGCGAGGGAGCCTCTAGCCTATGCATTGCGTAACCGTGTAGGCAACTGGGGAATCAAGTCACACAATCAATGACATATCGTCTCGCTTTACGCTGATGATGCCCTGATATATCTCCGAGGCCAATGATCAGTGTTGAGCGGTTTGATGGAACTGCTGGACCGCTACGGACGCATCTCTGGCCTCAAAGTGAATTGGGAAAAATCGCTCTTATTCCCTATGACCCCCAGTCCTCGGAGCAAAGTGCGGCTTTACCACAGGCCCCCCTCACATAGGCATATGATTCTTTCAAATATCTGGTAGTTCAAATATACCACTCCCGGGTGCACACAATAGAAGGCAATCTGGGCAGAGCGATTACCAACGCTCGCTCCTCCATGGTGTTCTGGATGGAACTGCCACTCTCCCCAATGGGGCATCTAGCTGTATCCAAAATGCTGTTGCTCCCTAGGGTGCTGTATTTGTTTGCAGATCTCCCATTGACTGCTGTCAATTAGATTGTTTCGAGACCTGAAATCACTTTCCAACATCCCTAATCTAGGGTAAGTCCAGAATTCAAGTACCCTCACAGAACTTTATGCCCCAATCACAGAAGAAGGACTGGGTGCCCCCAATTACAAGCATTATTACGCAGCCGCACAGCTACAATGGCCAATGAGATGGCTAGCAAGCCGTAATACTATCGAGCTGGGACACCGGTCATCCTATCTACGCCAACCGACAATCCTGGAGTGGCTTAATGGTTCCGACACGGTGATCTCAAAGAATATAGGAATTATATTAATGTCTATGGCACGCAGCTGTTGGACCCGGTACCTGCGAATGAGGCACTCCCTTCCACATTATGCTCCTGACCTGCCTCTTGGCATACTCCTCAGCCCTAAAACTAGGGTGAGATGCCCTGAAATGGTGTATTGGTCCTCAACCGGCCTAACGACATGGGGAGACTTATATATCAACTCCACGCTCTAGGAGTGTGCAACTCTTGTGGATGATTATCGAATTCCGTCAGGTTCATTCCTACTATACGCATTGCTCGCTCATCAGTTATTCAGGACATGGGGCAATACACGAGACAAACCGAGAAATATCCAATCCCCTTCAAACACTATTAAAACATGGAACAGGTAAAAGGGCAATCACTTTGCTAGACAACTCCCTACGACCAGCCACTACATCCCTCTTAGGACACGGCACTATCAACCACACTAACTGTTAAACAATGAGCACAGAGCATTGGCTACCCTAAGATAATATACACAAATGCTGGAATCAAGTACACTCAATTCAACTACCTTCACCATACATATCTAACCCAACACAGGTTGGCACGAATGTACGAGGGCTCCCCAGACACCTGCATCTGACGGCTCAACCCCGAAGTGACGTTTATCCATGTGGTTTGGGAATGCCCTCAGATAACAATATACTGGAATGAGGTGGCCGCTACATTCTCAGAGACCACAGACACAATAGTTGTGGCACAAGGTCCTCACTTTCTGTTGGGCATATCTAAGCACAACGCATGATGAAAAACTATCAATACATTTCTGGACCTGGCACTCGGTCTAGCCAAACGCAGGGCTGGCTAAGTCATGGAAGTCGAACTCACCCCCACATATGCACGTATGGATTGCAGACCTCAGTATTGCCCTAGTTGCCGAACATGAGTTGGCACACGGCAACACTCGAAAACACTCCACAACTACTAATTCTCAGACTCGCAAAAATATCTAACATTCATAGAATCTAAACTAAACCACGCCAAACTCGGCATCGGATCCTCACAAGATCAATCCAACACTTAAAAGCAGCTGCCATCCCCTTCCAGACGGTCTCAAACATAGCGGATCCAACCCGCCACCTCCTCCCTGCTCCACTCTGCCCTCTCACTGCTTTCCCCCTAACTAGGATGAAAAACACAGCCTATATATATTTAGATTCCAAGGGGCATATTTACAATACCTGGCGCATCCCTGCATATCAGCAGGGATGCGCCAGTTATTGTGCGCCACAGCTCCGCCACCAGGGATGCGCCGCATTTACAATGCGGTGCACCATGGGGCACAAACGGCACAGATGCATGATGCATCTGTGCCGTAAAAGTGGTGCATTGCTGGAGTTGCGTCGCAAGCGCGACGCAGCTCCAGCAATGCTCTGGGGGGACCTATCTTGCTAATGCTGCGTCAATGCTTACGCCTGCTTCCGGCAGGTGCAGGGTTTTGACGCAGCATGGGCCTAAAAGTGACTGAGTGAATTCTTGTAGATTTCACTCAGCCACTTTTAGGAGGCGTTCCTGCGCTGGAACGCCCCCCCCTGCGCAGGAACGCCTACATGTGGCGCAGGGCTTTACAACGTGATGCATCTCCCAGATGCGCCACGTTGCAAGTAGCCCGCAACATGGCGCAGGATTTGCGCCGCCGCTGCGTCACAAAAGTGACGCAACGGCGGCGTAAATGAGGCGCAAGGGGCTTGTAAATCTGCCCCCAAGAGACCACACTGTTGACCGATTCCTCCCCACACATCATTGGTCCAATCCCAATGCTCACAACTCTGTAAATTACGACACAGGGAATATGTTAACGTAACTAGCCCTATAGGTCCATCCAACAATCTGACTCGGCACATGATGGTTGCAAAAGAGTTATCATTTATGTTAGTAATACTTTATATTAATGTAGTAGACAAATAGTATAGCCAACAGCCATATATTTGTGACAAATGTAGAAACTGTTATATTGCATTACGATGCCATGGAATGTTATGTATACATCCAACTGCCTCACAGGCTGCGAGTACTAAAATGAAATTTTAAATAAACGATATTCACATAAATTAAAAAAATGCAGTGCATCCGTAACTCTGTAGTTATAGCTTGGCCTTTTTGATTTGCTAATAACTTGGGTACAATTTGACGAATCTTTACTAAACTTTTCAAAAATGTCCTCCTTTTTCCTGAGCTCCTTCCTAGAGAGTTTCTGGTGATCCATGAAGCGAGGGCAGAGAAAAAGGGAAGGGTCCCAAAACATAATTTTCCCATGCAGTTTCCATTGGGATTTTTAAAAAGGGCTATAGCTAAAACGGCTGAACGTAATTGCACCAAATTTGGAAGGAAGTTAGATATGGGCCCAGAAATTCAGCTTTTTGTGATTTGGTGTAAATCTGCTCAGTAGTTTTTGAGGAATGAAGGTTCAAAAATATTTGTATTTCTGGACGATTGCTTTTGGCAGAGTTCCCCGGTCGCGTAAAACCAAAAATAGAGCCATTTGATTGGTCGAGTATGCTTTTTTTCTTGTCAGTCGTCATACTCTTGCGGGAGCTAGCACTGTGATTATGAAGAGAAATGCTGCAGCCACAATTTCAGGACATTGGGACTTGGTTCCTCTGTCCTGAAAACTCAAAAAAATAAGTATAAGTGGATAGGAAATGGGTACTCTGACTCCCTGGACCAAATGGGGTGTCCCAGCAGGACCCTACCTGGGCCCAAATATTTAAAATGAATTGGGAAGGGTTTGTGATCCTGTGGGAGCCTTCAAGGTCCTTCGACTGCAGCGGGAGTCCCATGGGTTCACAGGGACCTTGCTGGCTCCCGCTCAACACTCGGAGGATTATACAAATATCTAAAAAAGGGGACCTGTCTTGAGTGTCTGCAGGCTTCCTGTGACCAACCCCACTCTGCTGCAAAAGGCCATGCGCAGTGGGTGGGGGGGTTGACCAGACCTTGTGGAGGGGTTAACTACCCGTAGGGCTAGGACCTGCGTCCAAACCTGGAGGTTGGCTGCCTGTTGGGGGATGGGCATGAATGAATTCCGTGCACGGCAGGGGGTTACTGCCCCCTGGGGGAGGGCCTGGCCACAGCATGGCACACTCCTCCAAAGGCCTATGCGCAGTGGGGGATGGCTGCCCAAGTGTGTTGGATGAAGTGCATGGCCATAGGCAAGGCCGTGTGTCTAACCCCATGCCTTGTACGGACAAAGGCACTGTGTGGCATGGGGGTTGGATAAATGTATTGTAATAAAATAATACTTTACGTGAAAAAACCCTACAAAGTCACTGAAAAAAACAAAGGTTAAGGTGAAGATATAGTTAGGAATTGTAATGACATCTTACTTTACATTCAAACAATAAACATAGAAATTCATTGGAAAAAAACAAAGGTTAACAAGACATTATAGTTAGGTGAAAATGTCGGCAAAACATACCGTTTTAAAATAACTAACCCACTGAAATTCACCAGTTATAGTTAATTTAGGACACGAGTTATAGTTACCTGAGATAATCATAACTCGCACCTTCTCCAAGCATTGCTTATGGCTTCACATATTACAACACTCATGACATGTTAAATGACATCATTGATAACATAGCAGATGACATCTCAAACGACGAATGGATGGAATGTTTGAATTAATGTCAGGGACTGGCAATTGTGTGGGCCGACTTCCTGCCAATTGTTGGTTTCATCTGTTGTGCGGCACCACACACACACACCATGGCTTCCATTTAAGTGAAACACATGACACAGGCTATTTGCAAGCTGAGTGTGCACTACAGATATCAGTGATGCCAGAGAGCAAGATTCCATCAGGCCAGTATTTCATTATCCATTATTTCATTTAACTAAACGCTTGTATCCACGAGTCAGCTCTCTTTACTTTCATGATGGGTAGTTGGGAGTGAATGGAGGGAAATTATCTAGTAACTTGGATGTGTAGTGTGGAGATTTGCTGAATTTGCACAATTTACTTTTGTTTAGTTTTGCAAAATTTTTGCGAAATGAAAATTTGTCGTTTTGTGCGAGAAATGTATCCTATGTCAATTTTTGGCACAAAGGTGCATTTTGTCGTAATAAATAGCACGAAAAATACAGGTAACATGAGCAACGTGTCCTGTCACTCATGGTGTAACTGTGGGAATTTCTAGTCAGTGAGTAAAGCAAAATTCCTAACAAATAAACAAATTAGGCAGTCGTAATTTAAATTTCGTCCAGGCTTAGCGTAGTGGAGCGGGAGCCATCAGGCAAACAGTGGCTACTGTGCCTCAACAGTGGGGATTGAGGTCAGTACGAAGAATCTGTTCTGGTACAGCTCTGCAAAATCGACCAAGTACAACCCCACCAGCACTTGTCTCTCAGTGATGGTGAAGGTGGGCAGTCACATGCTTCTCAGGGAGGTGTGGTAGTGCTCGAGCTCAGCTTTCAATATGCACACATCCGTATAAAACCCGGTACTTCGCTTTAAAAAAAGAAAAGCGTTTTTATTACATGCTCGGACTCAATACCACTCACACGGCTGGACTAGGAAGGGCAACCAGCCTTGGCAACTCCGCTCGATCAGCCCACTGGGAAAACGCCCAGTGCCCGGTACGGCCAGTCCAGTCTTGACCACTCATAGGATTTAAGTTAGGATTCTGGCACTACTCTCTAATAGCACCTTTTCCTGCCACGGCCCCAGGTCTTCCATTGTGACTCAGGTTGACCCCTCCTTTTGTACACATTATAAAAATGATCTCAGTTGCACTTTTTCCCAACACTTCCTAGGGGGTTAATTTTCAAGTCAGTTTCTCACCCAGAAAACAGATGTAAGGCTGCTGATTGGGCTGAGCCGTGGTGGCCGCCCAGCTTCCTGCTGGCTTTGCTGCTCCCTCCGTTTTTGGAACTGAAAACGAGCCAGTCGTTCCAGTTGTGTAAAGTGATGCCCCAGTCAGCAGGTTAGTCTCCAGCCTGGAATACCCACCACAGAGACACAAAGAGGTGTGAGCTTTCTGCACCGAATTGTCATCAGTCACACTGAAGTGTATTCAGGGAAAAAAACAAAAGGCTTCCACTTTCTAGGAAAACAGCCTCACCTCCATCTTGTGTTCAATAATGTGGATAATAATAATAAGTTAGCGTTCAGCTAACTGCTCTTAACTGTACGCAACCTCTCTGGGAATAATGCTAGACAAGAGGCTGGACATGCCGAAGCACATTAGTACCCTCACCAAAGGAGTGAACTTCCAACTCAGCATCTTAAGGAAAATTAAACCTTTACTCCCTCCACATGACCTAAAGGTTGCGATGCAAGCTTTATTGATCTCAAAGCTCTACTATGGCAGCGCAACCCTTTGCGGCCTTCCAAGAGCGAAGACGGCTCCTCTTAGGGTTGACCTCAGTTCTGCTGCTAGGCGCTAAAAGATGCAACCATATATCGTCAGATCTGTTATCCCTGAAATGGCTTCCATATGAAGCTCGGATACAGCTAAAAAATGCATGCATGTCACACAAAGCCATTCATTTCAGTACCCCTCTGTACCTCGCTCAAAAACTGGAGCCCTCAGGTGGATCGAGAGCCTCCAGAAGCGCCAGCATTCTACTGCTCAAATCACGAAAATTCAAGGAAAGAAAAACCTACAATCGAACCTTCTCAGGTTTTGTCCCGAGGATTTGGAACTCCTTACCCCCGAAGTCAGGCTGACTCCTTCTACTGTCCTCTTCAAAAAGGAAGTCAAAGTGTTTTTGAAGAAGAAAGTTCTGCCTTAGAAAGGCTGCTTCCAATGGAGACTGTGGCCACCCTCGCAAATTTGTGTCCTAGCTGCCAGGGCTCCCGAGGGTGCCTGGCTCTACAAGACTGTTAACTTTCGTCCTTGTTTGTTCTGTTTTGACTGCTCGTATCCTTCTTGATGTATAAACTGTAAAGCGCTCTGATACCCCCGGTGGTCATGTTCGCGCTATAGAAAACTTTCTAAATAAATAAAAAAATAAAATAAAAAATAATAGGCTTGGGGTATCCAATATGGATCCCAAAAGCCTCCACTTACTCCGTCTCATGCGTACACACTATGTGTGTACAAAGTAGGCAACACACAATCATGTACACCATTCACTTGGGCTGATATAGATAAAAATGTACTGGTCACAACTAGATTCACAAAACACGGTCCACAAAACACCGTACTTCACAAAACGCAGTACTCTGCCATCACACCTTTATGTGCTAAACTCATGAAAGAACCCGTAGTTCACTGTTAATACAATGACGTCCCACTTGAGGTCACCGGAAAGGTTGAGGACTTCACTCAGATTAAGAACAGGTGAAGGTCTCTACTGGATTTGTGTGAGGCGACAGCTAACATCAAAAGCTATGATTCTAGATACATTCAGTCAGGCCCTCAAGGCAGGGTAACATGGTTTTACAAAAAACAGGGGATATTCCATCCCAACAGTCCACAATGGGTTCCATCCAAGACATTGAGCCTCATCCCTGTTGGCCTGCAGCAATATCTGCGATACAGCAGGCGGTCATTGTTGCCAAGCGTGGGTTTGGCCAAAGTGTCTATGAAGCTCCAGTCACATTAAGTCAAAGTCTGTGAATCTGGCCAGTTTAGCACACCTCACACTGCAGAAAGGAGGGTGGGCAAAAGCAATCTGAAGGGACAAAATTGGTACGCTGTACCCTCTATTACACCATCACCGAATTTATGTTCTCTGTTCAACAGGGAGTTTCATCCACTAAATGGACTATCCCCGTGGACTACCACTGACTTCTCAGCCTCTTTTGCTTCCCTCCAGTACCTGTAGGTGTATTTGCTTGTTGTATTTGCCATTTTATCTGCCACGTTACATTGCTCCTTGCCTGCAGCTGTGTCCTTTGGATTGCATTTTTATCCAGAGTGCTGCAGACCCTTTTTTTTTACTTTTCTTCTTTAAGATCGTTTTTGGATATCTTGGCCATTCCCTGTATTATTGTACTTTTCCTTTACATATTTGTCTTTTACCTTCATGAGCATGAGAAAGCCGATGCATCCTATGATCATGGCCTTACTGATGTTACTTGATCCAGTGGTGATTTCCCTCCAAATAACCTGTAAATTACCCATTTTCATCTCAGAGGCTAGGTATACAAAAAGCGTCATCCCATTAATATGTGTCTGATTAGCCCTCCCATGCAATGCAGGTACTGGATGATCTGCGGCTGAGACAACAGCAGTGTGAAGAGAGAGGAAGAGATACATTTTCTATCTTTTTTTAGAAGAAAATCTCCTGAATATTCTCTCCAAAACAATCCCCTTGCATACAACAGTTCCCCGCTGTCTTGCATATTCCCAGTTGTGATATACATTAAACATGTTATCTTTTTCTCTGCAAACTATGCTTCTTTTATAGTTACATCAGATTGGTCGCACACTGCTACACCTACCAGTCGTGTTCCCCCAATGAAAATGGTCCCTGAAGGTCAGCGTCGGCGGGTACACCTATGCTCAAGAGTGCGTGCAAGTATGCGTGGCGTGTGCCATCCCTGGACACGTGTTTCGAGGTAGTTGCCTCTCGTCAGCAGGGAGTAGGAAAATGAGAGTGGGGTTGCTGTGTAAGCTGCTAAAAACATAATCAGGTCTAGTACCTCTCTTAGCGCGCAGGTGCGTAACCATGAGTCCGTCGACTCCACCGGCTCAAGGGAGCCTGAATATAAAGTTACATCAGATTGGTCGCACACTGCTACACCTACCAGTCGTGTTCCCCCAATGAAAATGGTCCCTGAAGGTCAGCGTCGGCGGGTACACCTATGCTCAAGAGTGCGTGCAAGTATGCGTGGCGTGTGCCATCCCTGGACACGTGTTTCGAGGTAGTTGCCTCTCGTCAGCAGGGAGTAGGAAAATGAGAGTGGGGTTGCTGTGTAAGCTGCTAAAAACATAATCAGGTCTAGTACCTCTCTTAGCGCGCAGGTGCGTAACCATGAGTCCGTCGACTCCACCGGCTCAAGGGAGCCTGAATATAAAGTTACATCAGATTGGTCGCACACTGCTACACCTACCAGTCGTGTTCCCCCAATGAAAATGGTCCCTGAAGGTCAGCGTCGGCGGGTACACCTATGCTCAAGAGTGCGTGCAAGTATGCGTGGCGTGTGCCATCCCTGGACACGTGTTTCGAGGTAGTTGCCTCTCGTCAGCAGGGAGTAGGAAAATGAGAGTGGGGTTGCTGTGTAAGCTGCTAAAAACATAATCAGGTCTAGTACCTCTCTTAGCGCGCAGGTGCGTAACCATGAGTCCGTCGACTCCACCGGCTCAAGGGAGCCTGAATATAAAGTTACATCAGATTGGTCGCACACTGCTACACCTACCAGTCGTGTTCCCCCAATGAAAATGGTCCCTGAAGGTCAGCGTCGGCGGGTACACCTATGCTCAAGAGTGCGTGCAAGTATGCGTGGCGTGTGCCATCCCTGGACACGTGTTTCGAGGTAGTTGCCTCTCGTCAGCAGGGAGTAGGAAAATGAGAGTGGGGTTGCTGTGTAAGCTGCTAAAAACATAATCAGGTCTAGTACCTCTCTTAGCGCGCAGGTGCGTAACCATGAGTCCGTCGACTCCACCGGCTCAAGGGAGCCTGAATATAAAGTTACATCAGATTGGTCGCACACTGCTACACCTACCAGTCGTGTTCCCCCAATGAAAATGGTCCCTGAAGGTCAGCGTCGGCGGGTACACCTATGCTCAAGAGTGCGTGCAAGTATGCGTGGCGTGTGCCATCCCTGGACACGTGTTTCGAGGTAGTTGCCTCTCGTCAGCAGGGAGTAGGAAAATGAGAGTGGGGTTGCTGTGTAAGCTGCTAAAAACATAATCAGGTCTAGTACCTCTCTTAGGTCTTACTACAGGGACCACAGTTCTTTGGGGTAACACGCAGGTAGGTCAGCAGTGTGCGACCATTTTGATGTAACTATTTAGTGGCTCTCTGAGCCGGGGAGTCGACGGACTCAGGTTACGCACCTGCGTTGCTACGAGAGGTAATAGACCTGATAATGATTTTAGCAGCTTACATTGCAACCCTACACTCTTTCCTACTCCCTGCTGACGAGAGGCAACTACCTCGAAACACGTGTCCAGGGATGGCTAACGCTATTCACACTTGCACTCACGACACGAGCATAGGTGTATCCGCCGACGCTTACTACAGGGACCACAGTTCTTTGGGGTAACACGCAGGTAGGTCAGCAGTGTGCGACCATTTTGATGTAACTATTTAGTGGCTCTCTGAGCCGGGGAGTCGACGGACTCAGGTTACGCACCTGCGTTGCTACGAGAGGTAATAGACCTGATAATGATTTTAGCAGCTTACATTGCAACCCTACACTCTTTCCTACTCCCTGCTGACGAGAGGCAACTACCTCGAAACACGTGTCCAGGGATGGCTAACGCTATTCACACTTGCACTCACGACACGAGCATAGGTGTATCCGCCGACGCTTACTACAGGGACCACAGTTCTTTGGGGTAACACGCAGGTAGGTCAGCAGTGTGCGACCATTTTGATGTAACTATTTAGTGGCTCTCTGAGCCGGGGAGTCGACGGACTCAGGTTACGCACCTGCGTTGCTACGAGAGGTAATAGACCTGATAATGATTTTAGCAGCTTACATTGCAACCCTACACTCTTTCCTACTCCCTGCTGACGAGAGGCAACTACCTCGAAACACGTGTCCAGGGATGGCTAACGCTATTCACACTTGCACTCACGACACGTGCATAGGTGTATCCGCCGACGCTTACTACAGGGACCACAGTTCTTTGGGGTAACACGCAGGTAGGTCAGCAGTGTGCGACCATTTTGATGTAACTATTTAGTGGCTCTCTGAGCCGGGGAGTCGACGGACTCAGGTTACGCACCTGCGTTGCTACGAGAGGTAATAGACCTGATAATGATTTTAGCAGCTTACATTGCAACCCTACACTCTTTCCTACTCCCTGCTGACGAGAGGCAACTACCTCGAAACACGTGTCCAGGGATGGCTAACGCTATTCACACTTGCACTCACGACACGAGCATAGGTGTATCCGCCGACGCTTACTACAGGGACCACAGTTCTTTGGAGTAACACGCAGGTAGGTCAGCAGTGTGCGACCATTTTGATGTAACTATTTAGTGGCTCTCTGAGCCGGGGAGTCGACGGACTCAGGTTACGCACCTGCGTTGCTACGAGAGGTAATAGACCTGATAATGATTTTAGCAGCTTACAATGCAACCCTACACTCTTTCCTACTCCCTGCTGACGAGAGGCAACTACCTCGAAACACGTGTCCAGGGATGGCTAACGCTATTCACACTTGCACTCACGACACGAGCATAGGTGTATCCGCCGACGCTTACTACAGGGACCACAGTTCTTTGGGGTAACACGCAGGTAGGTCAGCAGTGTGCGACCATTTTGATGTAACTATTTAGTGGCTCTCTGAGCCGGGGAGTCGACGGACTCAGGTTACGCACCTGCGTTGCTACGAGAGGTAATAGACCTGATAATGATTTTAGCAGCTTACATTGCAACCCTACACTCTTTCCTACTCCCTGCTGACGAGAGGCAACTACCTCGAAACACGTGTCCAGGGATGGCTAACGCTATTCACACTTGCACTCACGACACGAGCATAGGTGTATCCGCCGACGCTTACTACAGGGACCACAGTTCTTTGGGGTAACACGCAGGTAGGTCAGCAGTGTGCGACCATTTTGATGTAACTATTTAGTGGCTCTCTGAGCCGGGGAGTCGACGGACTCAGGTTACGCACCTGCGTTGCTACGAGAGGTAATAGACCTGATAATGATTTTAGCAGCTTACATTGCAACCCTACACTCTTTCCTACTCCCTGCTGACGAGAGGCAACTACCTCGAAACACGTGTCCAGGGATGGCTAACGCTATTCACACTTGCACTCACGACACGAGCATAGGTGTATCCGCCGACGCTTACTACAGGGACCACAGTTCTTTGGGGTAACACGCAGGTAGGTCAGCAGTGTGCGACCATTTTGATGTAACTATTTAGTGGCTCTCTGAGCCGGGGAGTCGACGGACTCAGGTTACGCACCTGCGTTGCTACGAGAGGTAATAGACCTGATAATGATTTTAGCAGCTTACATTGCAACCCTACACTCTTTCCTACTCCCTGCTGACGAGAGGCAACTACCTCGAAACACGTGTCCAGGGATGGCTAACGCTATTCACACTTGCACTCACGACACGAGCATAGGTGTATCCGCCGACGCTTACTACAGGGACCACAGTTCTTTGGGGTAACACGCAGGTAGGTCAGCAGTGTGCGACCATTTTGATGTAACTATGCTTCTTTTATATTTAGTTTGCATTTTTCATGCAAAGGCTCTGATGAACTGAATGCAATACAATTTCAATCGAAATTGAGATGTTATGGTCGAAAAGATAATGCCAACTCAGACTGTCGGCTTTGGGTTTCAGAGAGCTAACCAGATGGCTGGCAGCTAGCCAGATCCTATTCTAGTGCACCTAAACCCAGGGTCTCTGAGATTCCCGGCAGACTAGGTGAGACCTCCAGCACAGAGGCATTGACTGACTCCAGACAAGGGTGAACAAGAAAAAGAAGAGCTCGCGTTCTCTGGTCACATTTAATCCACAAAAGAAGACAGCCAGGCTCAGGAAAGTCACCACACTCAACTGGTGTTTGGAAGACAGAGCCAGACCGGATTCTCACAGGTTGAAAATAACTCCCTCCAACCTCCCCGCAGGAACATGACATCCTCACAGCATCTGACCAAGAAGCAAAAGCAAAGATGAAGACATTCGCTGACAAGAAATGTCAGATGACTGTTCATTTATGGTTTGTAGAGACTAGAGCTGGCCAGACAACGACAGAACTTAAAAGCACTGATTGTCCGCAGTGAAGGATAGAAGATATGTTGTCAGGGAATGCCTCGTGTGTATTATCTTCCTCTAGCAATCTTGTATTCGTGTTTTCTTTTATTTTATTCTTCTCCTTCCTGTCTGTGTTTTTTACTCACCCCCTCCAACCCGATGACCTGAGTTTTTTATTTGTCAAGCAAGGGTAAGATGTTGCTTAGTGCTTAATTTGAGCCGGTGGTTACAGGTGCATTGGCACTCTCTTTTTGTGGACCAGCACTTATTGTTAGGGCTAGGACCTGCGTCCAAACCTGGAGGTTGGCGGCCTGTTGGGGGTTGGGCATGAATTCTGTGCACGGCAGGGGGTTACTGCCCCTGGGGGCAGGGCCTGGCCACAGCATGGCACGCTCCTCCAAAGGCCATGCACAGTGGGGGATGGCTGCCCAAGTGTGTTGGATGTAGTGCATGGCCATAGGCAAGGCCGTGTGTCTAACCTCATGCCTTGTACGGACAAAGGCACTGTGTGGCATGGGGGTTGGCTAAATGTATTTTAATAAAATAATACTTTACATGAACAAACCCTACAAAGTCACTGAAAAAAACAAAGGTTAAAGTGAAGATACAGTTAGGAATTGTAATTACATCTTACTTTACATTCAAACAATAAACATAGAAATTCATTGGGAAAAAAAACAAAGGTTAACAAGACATTATACTTAGGTGAAAATGTCAGTAAAACATACCGTTTTAAAATAACTAACCCACTGAAATTCACCAGTTATAGTTAATTTAGGACACGAGTTATAGTTACCTGAGATAATCATAACTCGCACCTTCTCCAAGCATTGCTTATGGCTTCACATATTACAACACTCATGACATGTTAAATGACATCATTGATAACATAGCAGATGACATCTCAAACGACGAATGGATGGAATGTTTGAATTAATGTCAGGGACTGGCAATTGTGTGGGCCGACTTCCTGCCAATTGTTGGTTTCATCTGTTGTGCGGCACCACACACACACACCATGGCTTCCATTTAAGTGAAACACATGACACAGGCTATTTGCAAGCTGAGTGTGCACTACAGATATCAGTGATGCCAGAGAGCAAGATTCCATCAGGCCAGTATTTCATTATCCATTATCCATGAGTCAGCTCTCTTTACTTTCATGATGGGTAGTTGGGAGTGAATGGAGGGAAATTATCTAGTAACTTGGATGTGTAGTGTGGAGATTTGCTAGATTTGCACAATTTGCTTTTGTTTAGTTTTGCAAAATGTTCGGAAATACAAATTTGTCGTTTTGTGCGAGAAATGTATCTTATGTCAATTTTTGGCACAAAGGTGCATTTTGTCGTAATAAATAGCACGAAAAATACAGGTAACATGAGCAACGTGTCCTGTCACTCATGGTGTAACTGTGGGAATTTCTAGTCAGTGAGTAATGCAAAATTCCTAACAAATACACAAATTAGGCAGTCATAATTTAAATTTCGTCCAGGCTTAGCGTAGTGGAGCGGGAGCCATCAGGCAAACAGTGGCTACTGTGCCTCAACAGTGGGGATTGAGGTCAGCACGAAGAATCTGTTCTGGTACAGCTCTGCAAAATCGACCAAGTACAACCCCACCAGCACTTGTCTCTCAGTGATGGTGAAGGTGGGCAGTCACATGCTTCTCAGGGAGGTGTGGTAGTGCTCGAGCTCAGCTTTCAATATGCACACATCCGTATAAAACCCGGTACTTCGCTTTAAAAAAAGAAAAGTGTTTTTATTACATGCTCGGATTCAATACCACTCACACGGCTGGACTAGGAAGGGCAACCAGCCTTGGCAACTCCGCTCGATCGGCCCACTGGGAAAACGCCCAGTGCCCGCTACGGCTAGTCCAGTCTTGACCACTCATAGGATTTAAGTTAGGATTCTGGCACTACTCTCTAATAGCACCTTTTCCTACCACGGCCCCAGGTCTTCCATTGTGACTCAGGTTGAGCCCTCCTGTTGTACACATTATAAAAATGATCTCAGTTGCACTTTTTCCCAACACTTCCTAGGGGGTTAATTTTCAAGTCAGTTTCTCGCCCAGAAAACAGATGTAAGGCTGCTGATTGGGCTGAGCCGTGGTGGCCGCCCAGCTTCCTGCTGGCTTTGCTGCTCCCTCCGTTTTTGGAACTGAAAACGAGCCAGTCGTTCCAGTTGTGTAAAGTGATGCCCCAGTCAGCAGGTTAGTCTCCAGCCTGGAATACCCACCACAGAGACACAAAGAGGTGTGAGCTTTCTGCACCTAATTGTCATCAGCCACACTGAAGTGTGTTCAGGGAAAAAAACAAAAGGCTTCCACTTTCTAGGAAAACAGCCTCACCTCCATCTTGTGTATAATAATAATAAGTTAGTGTTCAGCTAACTGCTCTGAACTGTACGCCACACACCGTTGATTCCGCAACCTCTCTGGGAATAATGCTAGACAAGAGTCTGGACATGCCGAAGCACATTAGTACCCTCACCAAAGGAGTGAACTTCCAACTCAGCATCTTAAGGAAAATTAAACCTTTACTCCCTCCACATGACCTAAAGGTTGCGATGCAAGCTTTATTGATCTCAAAGCTCTACTATGGCAGCGCAACCCTTTGCGGCCTTCCAAGAGCGAAGACGGCTCCTCTTAGGGTTGCCCCAGTTCTGCTGCTAGGCGCTAAAAGATGCAACCATATATCGTCAGCTCTGTTATCCCTGAACTGGCTTCCATATGAAGCTCGGATACAGCTAAAAAATGCATGCATGTCACACAAAGCCATTCATTTCAGTACCCCTCTGTACCTCGCTCAAACACTTGAGCTCTGAGGTGGATCGAGAGCCTCCAGAAGCGCCAGCATTCTACTGCTCAAATCACAAAAATTCAAGGAAAGAAAAACCTACAATCGAGCCTTCTCAGGTTTTGTCCCGAGGATTTGGAACTCCTTACCCCGCGAAGTCAGGCTGACTCCTTCTACTGTGCTCTTCAAAAAGGAAGTCAAAGTATTTTTGAAGAAGAAAGTTCTGCCTTAGAAAGGCTGCTTCCAATGGAGACTGTGGCCACCCTCGCAGATTTGTGTCCTAGCTGCCAGGGCTCCCGAGGGTGCCTGGCTCTACAAAACTGTTAACTTTCGTCCTTGTTTGTTCTTTTTTGACTGCTCCTATCCTTCTTGATGTATAAACTGTAAAGCGGTCTGATACCCCCGGTGGTCATGTTCGCGCTATAGAAAACTTTCTAAATAAATGAGAAAATAAAATAAAAAATAATAGGCTTGGGATATCCAATATGGATCCCAAAAGCCTCCACTTACTCCGTGTCATGCATACACACTACGTGTGTACAAAGTACGCAACACACAATCATGTACACCATTCACTTGGGCTGATATAGATAAAAATGTACTGGTCACAACTAGATTCACAAAACACGGTCCACAAAACACAGTGCTCTGCCATCACACCTTTATGTGCTAAACTCATGAAAGAAACCGTAGTTCACTGTTAATACAATGACGTCCCACTTGAGGTCACCGGAAAGGTTGAGGACTTCACTCAGATTAAGAACAGGTGGAGGTCTCTACTGGATTTGTGTGAGGCGACAGCTAACATCAAAAGCTATGATTCTAGATACATTCAGTCAGGCCCTCAAGGCAGGGTAACATGGTTTTACAAAAAACAGGGGATATTCCATCCCAACATTCCACAATGGGTTCCATCCAAGACATTGAGCCTCATCCCTGTTGGCCTGCAGCAATATCTGCGATACAGCAGGCGGTCATTGTTGCCAAGCGTGGGTTTGGCTAAAGTGTCTATGAAGCTCCAGACACATTCAGTCAAAGTCTGTGAATCTGGCCAGTTTAGCACACCTCACACTGCAGAAAGGAGGGTGGGCAAAAGCAATCTGAAGGGACAAAATTGGTACGCTGTACCCTCTATTACACCATCACTGAATTAGTGTTCTCTGTTCAACAGGGAGTTTCATCCACTGAATGGACTATCCCCGCGGACTGCCACTGACTTCTCAGCCTCTTTTGCTTCCCTCCAGTTCCTGTAGGTGTATATGCTTGTTGTATTTGCCATTTTATCTGCCACGATACATTGCTCCTTGCCTGCAGCTGTGTCCTTTGGATTGCATTTTTATCCAGAGTGCTGCAGACCCTTTTTTTTTACTTTTCTTCTTTAAGATCGTGTTTGGATATCTTGGTCATTCCCTGTATTATTGTACTTTTCCTTTACATATTTGTCTTTTACCTTCATGGGGATGAGAAAGCCGATGCATCCTATGATCATGGCCTTACTGATGTTACTTGATCCAGTGGTGATTTCCCTCCAAATAATCTGTAAATTACCCATTTTCATCTCAGAGGCTAGGTATACAAAAAGCGTCATCCCATTAATATGTGTCTGATTAGCCCTCCCCTGCAATGCAGGTACTGGATGATCTGCGGCTGAGAGACGACAGCAGTGTGAAGAGAGAGGAAGAGATACATTTTCTATCTTTTTTTAGAAGAAAATCTCCTGACTATTCTCTCCAAAACAATACCCTTGCATACGACAGTTCCCTACTGTCTTGCATATTTCCCAGTTGTGATATACATTAAACATGTTATCTTTTTCTCTGCAAACTATGCTTCTTTTATATTTAGTTTGCATTTTTCATGCAAAGGCTCTGATGAACTGAATGCAATAAAATTTCAATCGAAATTGAGATGTTATGGTCGAAAGGATAATGCCAACTCAGACTGTCGGCTTTGGGTTTCAGAGAGCTAACCAGATGGCTGGCAGCTAGCCAGATCCTATTCTAGTGCACCTAAACCCAGGGTCTCTGAGATTCCCGGCAGACTAGGTGAGACCTCCAGCACAGAGGCATTGACTGAATCCAGACAAGGGTGAACAAGAAAAAGAAGAGCTCGCGTTCTCTGGTCACATTTAATCCACAAAAGAAGACAGCCAGGCTCAGGAAAGTCACCACACTCAACTGGTGTTTGGAAGACAGAGCCAGACCGGATTCTCACAGGTTGAAAATAACTCCCTCCAACCTCCCCGCAGGAACATGACATCCTCACAGCATCTGACCAAGAAACAAAAGCTAAAATGAAGACATTCGCTGACAAGAATTGTCAGATGACTGTTCATTTATGGTTAGTAGAGACTAGAGCTGGCAAGACAACGACAGAACTTAAAAGCACTGATTGTCCGCAGTGAAGGATAGAAGATATGTTGTCAGGGAATGCCTTGTGTGTATTATCTTCCTCTAGCAATCTTGTATTCGTGTTTTCTTTTATTTTATTCTTCTCCTTCCTGTCTGTGTTTTTTACTCACCCCCTCCAACCCGATGACCTGAGTTTTTTATTTGTCAAGCAAGGGTAAGATGTTGCTTAGTGCTTAATTTGAGCCGGTGGTTACAGGTGCATTGGCACTCTCTTTTTGTGGACCAGCAATTATTGTTAGGGCTAGGACCTGCGTCCAAACCTGGAGGTTGGCTGCCTGTTGGGGGTTGGGCATGAATTCTGTGCACGGCAGGGGGTTACTGCCCCTGGGGGGAGGGCCTGGCCACAGCATGGCACGCTCCTCCAAAGGCCATGCACAGTGGGGGATGGCTGCCCAAGTGTGTTGGATGTAGTGCATGGCCATAGGCAAGGCCGTGTGTCTAACCTCATGCCTTGTACGGACAAAGGCACTGTGTGGCATGGGGGTTGGCTAAATGTATTTTAATAAAATAATACTTTACATGAACAAACCCTACAAAGTCACTGAAAAAAACAAAGGTTAAAGTGAAGATACAGTTAGGAATTGTAATTACATCTTACTTTACATTCAAACAATAAACATAGAAATTCATTGGAAAAAAAAACAAAGGTTAACAAGACATTATAGTTAGGTGAAAATGTCGGCAAAACATACCGTTTTAAAATAACTAACCCACTGAAATTCACCAGTTATAGTTAATTTAGGACACGAGTTATAGTTACCTGAGATAATCATAACTCGCACCTTCTCCAAGCATTGCTTATGGCTTCACATATTACAACACTCATGACATGTTAAATGACATCATTGATAACATAGCAGATGACATCTCAAACGACGAATGGATGGAATGTTTGAATTAATGTCAGGAACTGGCAATTGTGTGGGCCGACTTCCTGCCAATTGTTGGTTTCATCTGTTGTGCGGCACCACACACACACGCCATGGCTTCCATTTAAGTGAAACACATGACACAGGCTATTTGCAAGCTGAGTGTGCACTACAGATATCAGTGATGCCAGAGAGCAAGATTCCATCAGGCCAGTATTTCATTATCCATTATTTCATTTAACTAAACGCTTGTATCCACGAGTCAGCTCTCTTTACTTTCATGATGGGTAGTTGGGAGTGAATGGAGGGAAATTATCTAGTAACTTGGATGTGTAGTGTGGAGATTTGCTAGATTTGCACAATTTGCTTTTGTTTAGTTTTGCAAAATGTTCGGAAATACAAATTTGTCGTTTTGTGAGAGAAATGTATCCTATGTCAATTTTTGGCACAAAGGTGCATTTTGTCGTAATAAATAGCACGAAAAATACAGGTAACATGAGCAACGTGTCCTGTCACTCATGGTGTAACTGTGGGAATTTCTAGTCAGTGAGTAATGCAAAATTCCTAACAAATACACAAATTAGGCAGTCATAATTTAAATTTCGTCCAGGCTTAGCGTAGTGGAGCGGGAGCCATCAGGCAAACAGTGGCTACTGTGCCTCAACAGTGGGGATTGAGGTCAGTACGAAGAATCTGTTCTGGTACAGCTCTGCAAAATAGACCAAGTACAATCCCACCAGCACTTGTCTCTCAGTGATGGTGAAGGTGGGCAGTCACATGCTTCTCAGGGAGGTGTGGTAGTGCTCGAGCTCACCTTTCAATATGCACACATCCGTATAAAACCCGGTACTTCGCTTTAAAAAAAGAAAAGCGTTTTTATTACATGCTCGGATTCAATACCACTCACACGGCTGGACTAGGAAGGGCAACCAGCCTTGGCAACTCCGCTCGATCAGCCCACTGGGAAAACGCCCAGTGCCCGCTACGGCTAGTCCAGTCTTGACCACTCATAGGATTTAAGTTAGGATTCTGGCACTACTCTCTAATAGCACCTTTTCCTGCCACGGCCCCAGGTCTTCCATTGTGACTCAGGTTGAGCCCTCCTGTTGTACACATTATAAAAATGATCTCAGTTGCACTTTTTCCCAACACTTCCTAGGGGGTTAATTTTCAAGTCAGTTTCTCACCCAGAAAACAGATGTAAGGCTGCTGATTGGGCTGAGCCGTGGTGGCCGCCCAGCTTCCTGCTGGCTTTGCTGCTCCCTCCGTTTTTGGAACTGAAAACGAGCCAGTCGTTCCAGTTGTGTAAAGTGATGCCCCAGTCAGCAGGTTAGTCTCCAGCCTGGAATACCCACCACAGAGACACAAAGAGGTGTGAGCTTTCTGCACCTAATTGTCATCAGCCACACTGAAGTGTGTTCAGGGAAAAAAACAAAAGGCTTCCACTTTCTAGGAAAACAGCCTCACCTCCATCTTGTGTATAATAATAATAAGTTAGTGTTCAGCTAACTGCTCTGAACTGTACGCCACACACCGTTGATTCCGCAACCTCTCTGGGAATAATGCTAGACAAGAGTCTGGACATGCCGAAGCACATTAGTACCCTCACCAAAGGAGTGAACTTCCAACTCAGCATCTTAAGGAAAATTAAACCTTTACTCCCTCCACATGACCTAAAGGTTGCGATGCAAGCTTTATTGATCTCAAAGCTCTACTATGGCAGCGCAACCCTTTGTGGCCTTCCAAGAGCGAAGACGGCTCCTCTTAGGGTTGCCCTCAGTTCTGCTGCTAGGCGCTAAAAGATGCAACCATATATCGTCAGATCTGTTATCCCTGAAATGGCTTCCATATGAAGCTCGGATACAGCTAAAAAATGCATGCATGTCACACAAAGCCATTCATTTCAGTACCCCTCTGTACCTCGCTCAAAAACTGGAGCTCTCAGGTGGATCGAGAGCCTCCAGAAGCGCCAGCATTCTACTGCTCAAATCACAAAAATTCAAGGAAAGAAAAACCTACAATCAAGCCTTCTCAGGTTTTGTCCCGAGGATTTGGAACTCCTTACCCCGCGAAGTCAGGCTGACTCCTTCTACTGTGCTCTTCAAAAAGGAAGTCAAAGTATTTTTGAAGAAGAAAGTTCTGCCTTAGAAAGGCTGCTTCCAATGGAGACTGTGGCCACCCTCGCAGATTTGTGTCCTAGCTGCCAGGGCTCCCGAGGGTGCCTGGCTCTACAAGACTGTTAACTTTCGTCCTTGTTTGTTCTGTTTTGACTGCTCGTATCCTTCTTGATGTATAAACTGTAAAGCGCTCTGATACCCCTGGTGGTCATGTTCGCGCTATAGAAAACTTTCTAAATAAATAAAAAAATAAAATTAAAAAATAGTAGGCTTGGGGTATCCACTATGGATCCCAAAAGCCTTCACTTACTCCGTCTCATGCGTACACACTATGTGTGTACAAAGCAGGTAACACACAATCATGTACACCATTCACTTGGGGTGATATAGATAAAAATGTACTGGTCACAACTAGATTCACAAAACACGGTCCACAAAACACAGTGCTCTGCCATCACACCTTTATGTGCTAAACTCATGAAAGAAACCGTAGTTCACTGTTAATACAATGACGTCCCACTTGAGGTCACCGGAAAGGTTGAGGACTTCACTCAGATTAAGAACAGGTGGAGGTCTCTACTGGATTTGTGTGAGGCGACAGCTAACATCAAAAGCTATGATTCTAGATACATTCAGTCAGGCCCTCAAGGCAGGGTAACATGGTTTTACAAAAAACAGGGGATATTCCATCCCAACATTCCACAATGGGTTCCATCCAAGACATTGAGCCTCATCCCTGTTGGCCTGCAGCAATATCTGCGATACAGCATGCGGTCATTGTTGCCAAGCGTGGGTTTGGCCAAAGTGTCTATGAAGCTCCAGTCACATTAAGTCAAAGTCTGTGAATCTGGCCAGTTTAGCACACCTCACACTGCAGAAAGGAGGGTGGGCAAAAGCAATCTGAAGGGACAAAATTGGTACGCTGTACCCTCTATTACACCATCACCGAATTTATGTTCTCTGTTCAACAGGGAGTTTCATCCACTAAATGGACTATCCCCGTGGACTACCACTGACTTCTCAGCCTCTTTTGCTTCCCTCCAGTACCTGTAGGTGTATATGCTTGTTGTATTTGCCATTTTATCTGCCACGTTACATTGCTCCTTGCCTGCAGCTGTGTCCTTTGGATTGCATTTTTATCCAGAGTGCTGCAGACCCTTTTTTTTTACTTTTCTTCTTTAAGATCGTTTTTGGATATCTTGGTCATTCCCTGTATTATTGTACTTTTCCTTTACATATTTGTCTTTTACCTTCATGAGCATGAGAAAGCCGATGCATCCTATGATCATGGCCTTACTGATGTTACTTGATCCAGTGGTGATTTCCCTCCAAATAATCTGTAAATTACCCATTTTCATCTCAGAGGCTAGGTATACAAAAAGCGTCATCCCATTAATATGTGTCTGATTAGCCCTCCCCTGCAATGCAGGTACTGGATGATCTGCGGCTGAGAGACGACAGCAGTGTGAAGAGAGAGGAAGAGATACATTTTCTATCTTTTTTTAGAAGAAAATCTCCTGAATATTCTCTCCAAAACAATACCCTTGCATACAACAGTTCCCTACTGTCTTGCATATTCCCAGTTGTGATATACATTAAACATGTTATCTTTTTCTCTGCAAACTATGCTTCTTTTATATTTAGTTTGCATTTTTCATGCAAAGGCTCTGATGAATTGAATGCAATACAATTTCAATCGAAATTGAGATGTTATGGTCGAAAGGATAATGCCAACTCAGACTGTCGGCTCCGGGTTTCAGAGAGCTAACCAGATGGCTGGCAGCTAGCCAGATCCTATTCTAGTGCACCTAAACCCAGGGTCTCTGAGATTCCCGGCAGACTAGGTGAGACCTCCAGCACAGAGGCATTGACTGAATCCAGACAAGGGTGAACAAGAAAAAGAAGAGCTCGCGTTCTCTGGTCACATTTAATCCACAAAAGAAGACAGCCAGGCTCAGGAAAGTCACCACACTCAACTGGTGTTTGGAAGACAGAGCCAGACCGGATTCTCACAGGTTGAAAATAACTCCCTCCAACCTCCCCGCAGGAACATGACATCCTCACAGCATCTGACCAAGAAACAAAAGCTAAGATGAAGACATTCGCTGACAAGAAATGTCAGATGACTGTTCATTTATGGTTTGTAGAGACTAGAGCTGGCAAGACAACGACAGAACTTAAAAGCACTGATTGTCCGCAGTGAAGGATAGAACATATGTTGTCAGGGAATGCCTTGTGTGTATTATCTTCCTCTAGCAATCTTGTATTCGTGTTTTCTTTTATTTTATTCTTCTCCTTCCTGTCTGTGTTTTTTACTCACCCCCTCCAACCCGATGACCTGAGTTTTTTATTTGTCAAGCAAGGGGAAGATGTTGCTTAGTGCTTAATTTGAGCCGGTGGTTACAGGTGCATTGGCACTCTCTTTTTGTGGACCAGCACTTATTGTTACTCATCAGACATTGGACCATAACAAGGGCAGAGTAAAAAAAACAAGGCGGGATAAGCAGGAAGAGAAAGATGGGAAAAAGTGACAAATGGAGAAAGCAGGCACCTATAATAGTGAGATAAAGAAGCATAGAGTGTTTATTGTCGATTAAAGAGCCATGAGGTCAAATCAAGACTACGTTGCCTTAGTATTTGGCAGCCTGACATTCAACAGCACCATTTGGTGCTTCTGAGCACAACTTTGGGCCCGGCACAGAACAAAAGGGCCCTGCAGCTGCAGTGAGATGCCCCTCCTCAGACACCTGGACAATACTTCTGCTGGTGAGGGTCAGAAAGGAGGGGGATAATTAGCACCAGATAAAGAAGGGAGCGGAGGGACACCCCCCGGCTCCAGTGGTAGTAATATAGGACTCTGTGGTACCAACTCTGTGGTGCCTCCGCGTGGTCCTTGCTACTAGGGTGGGCTGGAAACTAAAAGCAGCCCGGGCAAAAATGTTCAAACTAGCCCTTGTCCCTTCAACTCCTTGTGCAATCTCTCTCTATCCATCTACCCATTCATCCATCCATCTCTCACTGCCCCTCTCTCCTCCCTCTCTCATTGGTTTCACTTTACTTCCCTCTCCAACTTTCCATCCACCTATCACTCTCCCTTTCTCTCCTTCCTCTGTCATCGCGTTCTCTCCACCTTCCTCCTTCTCCTCCCTCTCTACCTTCCCCCTTCCCCCTCCTTCTCTCTTTCCACCATCTGTCTCCTCTTCGCTCTCCCTCCATGCCTCCCCTCCCCTCCTCCCTCTCTCTATACTGCTAGTCTCCTCCTCCCTCTCTCTTTCCACCATCTGTATCTCCCTTTCTCTCTTACCTCTCTACCTCCAACCCTGTCTCTTTTTCCATCCATCAATCAATCAATCAATCATTCGCATTTATAAAGCGCGCTACTCACCCATAAAGGGTCTCAAGGCGCTGGGGAGGGGGAGGGGGGATCAGTGCTCGAAGAGCCAGGTCTTGATCTGCCTTCTGAAGGAGAGGTGTTCAGGTATGGCACGAAGGTGGCTGGGCAGAGAGTTCCAGGTCTTCGCTGCCAGGAAAGAGAAGGATCTTCCTCCGGCGGTGGCTTTGCGGATGCGGGGTACGGCTGCCAGGGCCTGTCCGGCGGATCGTAGAGTGCGCGGAGGAGTGTAGAAGGAGACGTGGTTGTTGATGAGTTTGGGTCCGAGGTTGTGAAGGGCTTTGTGTGCGTGGGTGAGGAGTCGGAAGGTGATCCTCTTGTTGACGGGGAGCCAATGGAGTTTTTTCAGGTGTCCTGAGATGTGGTGGTGGCGAGGGATGTCCAGGATGAGTCTTGCGGCAGCGTTCTGGATCCGTTGGAGTTTCCTCAGCAGCTTGGTGGTGATGCCCCATCTCTATCCCCCTCCCCCCCTATCTCTCCTCCATCTCTATCCCCCTCCCTCTCTTTCTCTCTCTGTCCACCATTTCTCTTCCCCCTTCTCACCTCCCTCTCTACCCCTCCCTCTCTTTCCACCATTTCTCTTCCCCCTTCTCACCTCCCTCTCTACCCCTCCCTCTCTTTCCACCATTTCTCTTTCCCCTTCTCTCCTCCCTCTCTGATTGCTTTCTCTCTACTTACACACACGTTCCTTTCTCTTTCTCTCTCTTAGCTACCACCATCTCTGTCTACTCTCTCCCCTCCCTCTCTACCTCTCCTCCTGTCCCTCCCTCTCTTTCCACCATTTCTCTCTAGCCTCCCTCTCTACGTCCCCCTCCTCCCTCTCTTACTCTCTCTGCTTCCACCCCCTCTCTCGTCTCTCTCTGATCGCTTTCTTTCTACCACCCCCTCCTCCCTGTCTCTGTTTCCATCCCTCTCTTTCTCTACCAGTACCACCCCCTCCTCCCTCCCTCGAAGCCCCCACCCGCCTGCTGCAGTTCGCCTCCAGGAGTTGGGGAAGGAGACCGAGGCACCGGGGCGGCCTCCAAGGGCCCCAGTCACAGGGGAAATTACCGGTGGAATAAAAGGCCAGTCCGCCCTGCTTGCTGCACCCCCTCCCCACAAGGATAAAAAGAGGGGCCACTCCTAAGGACGTACAAATAAAGCGTGAACGAGGCCTGAGGGATCAGGGCACCTAGTACTATTACTAAACATAATTATCACAGATTAAGTAGAAGAGATACATTCAGTACAATACCCCTAGATGTACAGGCATAAGTAATGGGGTACAGTAGGGTACAATGTCCGCTGCCCAAGACATGATAGTCACCGCAGAAGTCAAAACACGGGGGAGGGGGGGGGGCGTTAAAAGTCACTTTTTTGGAGATCTATATAATTGAGGGGGCAGCAACGGCATCCACGGAACCAGGTACTGAGGCTGAAAGATGGATCAGGACATTTCTGTCTTTTCCTTATTCGAAGTGATTAATACGTGCCTCGTTTATAGCGCCTAGTGTCTGGTGTGTATATTTAAGCGCCGTACTAGCCAAAGTGCTGCACCCGGCGCCACTGGGCAGGTCCAGGGGAGCAGTGTCTCTGTTCGGAGCCTGTACGTAGCGCACCGAGGATCAGTGCGGAGTCAGAGGCGCTGTATGGGGTGTAATGAATTTTCGGCTCCTTTGTACCTAATGAGAATCCTTCACCGAGAGCTGTGAAAAGTCCGAGAGAGGTCTGTACAGGGCTGTGCAGAGGAGGTGAGTGCTTTTCTTTTCAGGGAGGGGGTTGGGGGGCATTCCAAGAGGGTGCAGAGGAGATGAGGGGTGTAGGGTGACCATTCAGCCGTAAATTTCAGGACTGGCCGTTATTTGGGCCTCACATTCGTTGCTAGCGATGATCCCGTTTACAGATGTCTGTAATTTTGGGGATTCCCCTGCGAGAAGTCTCGGGGGTCTGCAGAGCTCCCTGTTGGGGGGCGCCCACTCCTCTCCTCAGCACAAGAGCAGCCCCTCCCGACCTCGCGCTGACATCTACCCGTCCATTGTCAGTCTGTCCTGCAGCTGACAGCAGCATACAGAATGACAATGGGCCCTTCTCAGCATGCGGGGGCTCTCCTTCCGCCACGGCCTATGGCGGGGCAGTCTGCTTTCATCCAGGGGCTTGGGCCACCGCACCTAGCGTCTAACTGGGCTCTGGAAAAATGAAGGGGGTGGAGGAAGTTATCCTTTTTAAATAGCTTGTGTTGACTGCGTTAACTTGTGATTCTTAAATTGATGTATCTTGAGTTTTGCCTAGTCCCAGTTTTGACTCGAGTATTGCAGTGGGATAATGCTCCTCCTGCAAAGCACAAGGTGTAACAGGCAGAGCAAATCATTGTAGTTTTTTAGGTCTTGCCTGACCCAGCGCATGCGCTGGTCTGGCGAGACTTATTGAGAGCGCTCCAAAAAGTGCTACCAGGCCAGCCTAGAGCTATAGTGCATGTCCGCGATTACTTTCACTTTCGCGGCCGCAGGGCCGCTTTGATGTTTGATCGCGATCACTTTCGCGGCCGCATTGCCGCTTGGCATAGCCAATAGGTCTCGATTTTGGGACCTTATAAGTATTTAGTTATGCAACTGTTGCATGGCTAAAAACTTATAAGGTCCCAAAGCCGAGACCTATTGGCTATGCCAATGCTTGTTTTAACTTGCTGGGGGGGGGGTTACTGCTGTTGTCACGGTCCTTTTTAGGTCTCGCCTGACCCAGCACATGCGCTGGTCTGGCGAGACTTATTGAGAGGGCTCCAAAAAGTGCTACCAGGCCAGCCTAGAGCTACAGTGCATGTGCGCGGGCGCGCGCGCCACGCTTTACCGCGATTACTTTCACTTTCACGGCCGCTTTGATGTTTGATCGTGATCCCGATCACTTTCACTTTTGCGGCCGCTTTGCATAGCCAATAGGTCTCGCTTTTGGGACCTTATAAGTATTTAGTTATGCAACTGTTGCATGGCTAAACACTTATAAGGTCCCAAAGGCGAGACCTATTGGCTATGCCAATGCTTGTTGTTACTTGCAGTTGTTTTTCCCCAAACTTTCATTATTCCAATGTTGCTAAAATACTAGGGTTCATTAGGATGATATTAAATACTCATTAGTAAAAAAACAACCCAACCTCTAGGTCAGTGTTTCCCAAACTGTGGTCCGCGGACCCCCAGGGGTCCGTGACACATTCCCAGGGGGTCCGCAGGCAACAGTTTAAAAAGCACTTCAAAGTTCCTTGAATAATCTGTAGTTTTCGGGCAACTATAAAAGTGTCAAGATAACATCCAGTGATTAATGTACCTGCTGGAGAGAAAAGCGTGTTTTGTTTAGTAGCAGGTTTGACTCATCCAAGGTAGCGCAGAGGGTTAATATGCCTGCTGCAAAGAATGTGTACCATGCATTTAAAAAAAAAATTATGAGTTACAATCATAATCTAGCAGCTTAAGCTATGACCTGCCATCAAACAGCTGAATGCAAACTGCATGGTACAAGTTAGTATGCTATCTTTTTTCCCCAGTCTTTCATATTCCTCATTTTGCCAAAAAGGTATGTTTGGGTAGAATTAAACTGTTATAATTAAAGTCAAAGCTAACCCATTTTCTATACACCGCTTTACACACGTACGATTCATTGTCTCTGTATGTGTGTGATGTAAAGTGCTCGGACACCCTACACTTGTATGAGAGATGCTATAAAACAAATGAAATACATGTGACAGAGGGGCTTTTGAGAGAAGAGAGGCACTCTTGGAGAGTGATAGTGAGGGATTCATAAAAGAGCCCCAAAAAGATTGATGTATTGGTGCATAGTAAGGTCATCATTTACTATGCTTTAAAAGCAAATTCAATTCAATATATAATGACAAATGTGTTGCAGGATGCACAATTTTTTCCCAAATTTCCTTGGTGGGACAGCCCCCCAAAGTTTGCTTTGCAGTGGCCTGGCTCACTCACTGCACTTAGTACTGGGACTGGTCTGACAACATTTGCCAGGCTGCGTTGGGTTTCCAGTCTGGCACTGTCAGGAGCCTCATACTGCAAAATAGAACCAAATATTGAAAAGTTAGTTGCCGACATGTAGCACTAACCATCCCATTAAAAGTTTTCGATTTTGCTAATTCTTTCTATATAAAATATTAAAATCTTTAGTGATTCGAGTATTTGTTTGGTGTGCACAAGTGTGTGTTTACTTTTTTCAAGCTACTGTTTTAATGTTTGAAATTTAAATCGTACAAATTGATTGGAGGTCCTTGGCTTCCAATAGTGACTCAATAGGGGTCCTCAGGAGTCAAAAGTTTGGGAACCACTGCTCTAGGTTATGCTTTAAATCCTGAATGTGCATTTCTCCAGACCAGACCCTCTTAACATATAATATCTACCTTTGCACAGGGCCTTCCACTGCGCGGCAACACACATCATGCGATTATGCAGCACGGATAGATTACGTGGAAACTGCGACAAATCCATAATTATGCGAAAAACAAATTAGCTGCATAATTCCATCATATTTTACGTGATGTTTCTTGTATGATTTACATGGCAAACAATACCAGGGCTCGGTGTGTGCACAGTTTCTAAGAGCCAAGCCAGGCCCTTGTCTCGGCTCTGGCTCGCCTCGCCCTGTGAGTTGTTGGCTCGCCCACCTCTACGCGTAGCTCTCATTCCTGCAGCCTGTGCAGTGTGCCATCCCTGAGGCAAAAGCACTTCATGAGCTGATTGAGGCACAGACTGGAAGGAAGGCATAGCCTCTGAACGGAGGCAGTTCATTTTATTGTAACCTCTGTTTCTGTAATTATCTATATCATCTTTTCCAGTTAATGGAGAACGAAGAGTACAATTAGAAACACCTTAAATAACACTAGTGTGCACCAATCGCAAAATCTTCTAGTGCCGCACTGTAACCTGCCGGACAAATGCCCCATGATGGAACCTTGGATGGATTTCCCCCTCACTCTTTGAAAAATAGCCGTTTCTTAACAAACAGTGATTGGATATATGTTATTCCAGTAGTGCAACCCTAGGGAAAAGGCAACAAAGCACTGAACAAGGGCCTAGACAAAATGTATGTCTGGACACCTGTGCTAAATCATTGAGGCGCATATTTAACAACATTACATGCAGCACAGGGCAGGGAAGTAGCTGCGCTTCTTTGTGTGAAAGGGCAGAACAGCACCAGATTTTCAAAGATATGGTGCGTTGGAATTGAGATTGAAAGCTCTGACATACAAGTTAAAAAGTGAACCCTCACATCATCTTTCTGTTCACTCCCTATTCAACCTCTTCCTCTCTCAGTTTCCTTTTCTCTATCTGTTCCCTCCTCTGACC